>NC_083742.1:275000-277500 GCF_033458585.1 Syngnathus typhle
GTGGCACTTACCCGGCTGGACATCCAGCCCCGTCAGCTGGCAAAAGACCTCCAGGATCACCAAGTTCTTCTTCATTCCTTCCTCCGAGCCACTCAGCAGGACTAAATCATCCGCAAAGGCCAACGCGGCAATTCGGCGGTTGCCCCAGACCAGGTGACTTCTTTCGCGTTCGAGGCTATGGACGAGAGGATCCATAGCGAGGTTGAAAAGCAGTGGGGACATTGGATCGCCTTGCTTAACACCAACCTTCATGGAGATGGGTTCGGAGTAGGCGCCTCCGCAACCCACTCTGGTCGAGCAGCCCACATACGAGTGACGGATCACCTCGATTACACGTCTGTCTACGCCCAAGCTTCCCAGCACACACAGGACATGGTCATGAGAAACCGAGTCGAAAGCCTTCGCAAAGCCAATGAACACGACCGCCAGCGGCACGCCAGCCGACCTCGAGCGCCCCATGATCCGATTAATCAAGAATCACGAGGTTCCCTCGCAACCACTCGCGCCGGCGACGAAACCACGCTGCCGGGGGCCAACAGGACAGGCTCGTGCTAGCCTCATCACCATTAACCGCCCAAACAACCTCAGCACGACTGACCCCACAGTCCCAGGCCTCCAGCCAGATACTATATCCAGCTCAGTAGGGTCAGTTGATCTGGGTAGCAACCGGGTCTTGCACTCCTTGAAGACTTGGGGAACGACTCAACGCACCATCCATGTCGTAAACAGCCTCGCCAGTTGCGTACCGTCCGGGTCCCAGTCAAGAAGAGCCTGCTTCCTGATCCCATCTGGGCCCGGTGCAGAGCAATTCCTCATCTTAGCCAAGTTAGATACAACTCTCAGCCCCAGGATCGGGTGGTAGAATGGTTCGTTATCCGCGGTCAGTCCCACCTCGAAGCCCTTAGTCCATAAAACGGCTTGACCGTTTCCCACTTACTCCGAAGTGTCTATCCACCAACTCCAGCGGCAAATCACATCTACGGGGCGTCAGACCATCCAAGATCCGCCGTGCCAGCCCCCTCCTCTCTTCAGAATAGCCGCGCTGCTGGTGGTAGAACACTCTCCTACATTGGACGAGCCGCCTCGCCCAACCCGTCTCCCATCAGTCTCGAAGTCTGGACCTCGCGGACTTTGCCGGCCACACTACCGTACCCCCCAGGGCTTTCATGAGATCCAAAGCAGAGGACTCGATCAGGCTAGGCTCCCGACCTGCTTTCTTGACTAAGGCAGCGGTGGCCCGATGCTCCACACCCCCCGCCAGCAGCTCTTCCAGAACTCAATTCTCCACCAGATCTGGAAGCGACGGGGGGCAGGTCCATTTCTGGGGCGTCGCCCTGGCAGCCAGGGCTCGCCAACGCACACCAGACTCACCGCCTGCCGCACGACCGCACAGGGACCCCCAATTCCACCTCACCTGCTCTCCGGACTTGCCGTTCCCAACATCACACTTTCCACTTATGATTCCTGTACCTTTCCATAAGCTTCACCATCCGAGACTCCTACCATCACCTGGTCCGGAGGCCTCGGAACCTCTTACGTCGCTTTCTAGACGGGCCCTCTCCCGCCTTTTATCCACGCCACCACGGAGAGCAGGCCGCAGCGCTAATACGACCCCCGCCACCCCAACTCTCATACCCGAGGCAACGGAGGTCATTGACACCACTGAGGAGTTCTCAAGAGCTTCGCCAGCCGGGGTCCACCCGCTCCTTCGGCCTGACTGACTGTGGCTCCGATCCTGTGCCTCTGTCTGTACGGACTTCCTAACCAAGGAGTTTTTGCAACCATGGCCCGTAGAAGTGACTACAAGCCGTTTGGGGACCCCGAGCAATGCCTCCGGTGGTTGGTCCCCATGGCCCCCGGAGAGGTTGATCCGCCGGCCGCGCACGTGCCCAACCTCAAGCACGTCACGGGGAGGTTGCTCGAGCAGCAGCAGCCCCTCACCTAGCTGCGCCTCAGCCAATTTTGGTAACCCAGAACGGCTATCCTGGGTGGTCCGTAATATATCAGACATGCCTACGGCCTCACTATCGTGAGAACACACAGGAGAACAAAGTCCCCCGATACTACAGAGCTACACATCGAGATCCACCCCGAGCAGCCGTCTGCTAGGCCACGCAGCCTAGCAACCAACTCGTAAGCCACCGCAGTCCAACCCACTAAGGAGAGGCCTGCCACATAGTGTCAGACTCACCCCCCGTAAAGCTGGCCAACGGACAACTCGCAACCCAACTGCCCGGAGCTACAAAAGCCCAGAGAGCTATGGAGCTCATCCACGGGGAGGAAAGCGGCCTGCAACAAACTGGCCACTACCCCCCGTACACCACACATTCGCCCCAAGAGGATTTGAGAAACGCATTCAGCAAAGGTCCAAGCGAGCACACAGGCATCCACGTGACACCCGCCTACTCGGCCTGGCCTCCGTTCCATACCACTAGGCGCCGCCCACACCAGTGCGCAGATTCGGGTCATCTCGGTCTCGCTACCATACGGTCACACCCTG